>NC_137584.1:1675000-1717769 GCF_963210335.1 Falco punctatus | reverse complement strand
GTCCTCAAACTTTCCTGTGTTTCTTTTGACTCTTTGACCCTTCAGTGATATCATGCTTTTGATGAACACAGGGCTTTGCATCTGCAAATTACTGCTGTAAATTTTTCCCGTGGCAGTTTACTGTCTACCTTCACCTCTGCTTTGCATACATTTTTAATTGCATTTTGCTACCTCTTTCTTTTCTTTTACTGCTAGTAATGCTGGATTTGACATCCCACTGACTCAGTGCTCTAATGCCCAGCTTAAAGTTAATAGATGTCCCATTTACTTTCAGGCTGACAGTCTATTTATCTTCTGGTACAATGATGGGCAATACTGCCACAAAAAATTCATCCTGGGAAGTCATGCTGCAGATAGCCTCCCTGCCTGTGCTGTGCATACTTGACTGGTGCCTGCAAACTTTCATGCACTGATATGAACCACTGCATGTCTTTAATCTTTTTTCATCTGACAGATATTGTGCTATTTTTCATAGTCTGTGCAAGTCTGTGGTCTCTTCCAAAGTGGCTTCGATTTTGTGCTATTATGCCCTAGGTATCTCTTCTGTAGTCTGGATTTTCAATCTTATTTATACTTTCAGATATTGTCTATTTCCATAAGCATTATTCTTCAGAGAATGATTCCTGCTGGCCGGCACATTCTGCTTATGATACTGGGTTAATTCATGTCTCCTGGTAGTATCTGTTGCTACATCTGTCCTAGTAAACTAGACAGGGTTGGAGCATGGACCCAAAAGCTTACCTCTCTTCATTCCTACTGTTACGTGGTGAGTGTGGACTCTGTCAGAGTTCTGTCCCATCTGTACAAGAGCATGTAGCATAAGTCGAAGTCTGTTCGCAATAGGCAGTCTGCATGTGGCCAGTCTGGTTTTGGAGATAAGGGACAGAAGCTGTACGGGTGCAAGTCACACTGTGCCAGTGACCACAGGGCCAGAAATATGATCCCTGGTCCACTGTAATTCCTGGCGTAAAACTAGCCTTTGAAGTCCTTTCTTGTCCCTTCTTTCCCCTGCCAGATTTTAATAACAATTTGGTCTTTATCAGGGACTGGATTAGTTAAGATTGACGACACTTGGATAAAGTGCAAATTCTTTACACTTTCTTTAGGTGTCTTCATATTTAATATATCACCCCTCCGAAGCTCACAGTTTTGCAATGCAGTTTCATAGTTGGCATCTTTTGTCTGACCTAGCTGAATATTACTGAGCACATGAAATGCATTAAAGTCTGATGTTGTCAGTAATAGGGTTATTTTCTGATGGTCTTCTTTGACATGGGCAATTTATATTGATTGCAGATGCAGAGTGAGGCAATTTGGTTCTCCGTCAATTGTTTTGATTCAGGGACCTGTCAAAGACTGGACCTTCTTGACATAATTTTAACTCAGTAATAAGTATTCTCTTCTTTAAAACTATTTCAAATTATGTAACAGAGATCGTCAGTTCTCCAGTTGTGTGTTCTTCCACTAGCATTTACTCTTGTTTTGCAATTTCTGTTTACAGTACGGTGCTCAACAAGGATCTCCAAGGAGTGAGCATTCAGTATAGCATTCAATTATTAGTTACAAATAATCTGCACAACAAATCTGTTTCCAAAGCTAAACCATTTAAAAGTACAGTTCCCAAATCATGCTGCCTGTCTGGAATGTTGTTTTTGTGGGGGTTTGTATTTTGGTCAGTGTAATTGATAAAACAATGAGGAGCGTACCTCGTTGCATTGTTATATTTCACTTCAGGAAGGCTGGGAAAATGATGGAAACTTTCCACATCGCTGCGTCTGAACTAAATATAGATCATGAGTGTTAATTCCTTACAAAATAAAATAGGAAAAATGGATTTAGCAGAGATTTTCCCCACGAATTCTCTTTAAGCAGTTACATTTGAGAAATGAAATGATATACTAAACAAAAGTCTCCTTTAATTTGAAAATCTGTAAATACAGAATACTTCTGTCTTCAATACAGATATTCCTAAGTTTGGAGCCTAGCTTCCCTAAATTCACTCTACTGTCCACAGAGAGAGGCAGGCATTCCCTGAAGGGAGTATTTTTAAGTACTCTAGCTGACCATGCAATTTTACTTCACCACCCCCGACCAAGCTGAGTATTATTCAACTCAAGCAAAGCTTGCTACCTGTAGGTGGAAAAATGTCATCAAATCCAGCCTTCCCAAGCATATCTGATTGCAAGTTTTAAAGGAAGGGCAAGTGAGAAGATTCCCCAGACTCATCTGTTTCCTTGGGGATTCCTTTGGGACTAGGCTTAGTTTTAGACAGTTAGATGTCAAGAATGCTCAGTCATTGATGTGCTGGATAAACATTGTTTAGAGTTCTACATAGGCATTTCATTCTATATTGATTTCATTTTGTAGAATGTGAAAATTTATTCCTTACAGCACATTTTCTTCTGTAACAAAATCTAAATAACTACACTGCATGCTGATCTTTTTGTGACATACCATATTAAAGACCAGGAGAGGCTAATGTTCTTGTTTATTCTGTCTGTGAGTTTGGCATAGCTCCTCCTGAAAATTTGTGTTGTATTGGTTATTTAATGATTTACTCTCTTTGTTTTCTCAATGTTTTGCTTCTCCTATGTGAGGGAGCACTTAAAATAAAGATAAACAAAAGCCCCCAAGCACACACTCTCCCTCCCCCCCCCCCCCTTTGTTATAGTGAAAGTCTCAAGAAACACATTAAAATATAATTGTTATTGGTGCATGAACTAAAGATGTGTGACCATAATTTCACTTCCCTGGAGAGGGTTGGTCAGTTCACTGAAGAAAGGGGAATATGAGTGATTCATCACTCCTTGCCATCACGCATGTGTTGTTATCAAACCAAATAAAGTGATATTGCTATCTGGGGAGCAAAAGTTAGGACATGTAGTTGCTAAGAGTTTCATATATGGTTATTTTTATGTGATTTATTAGTAATTGTAAATATTTTATTGCTTTTCATCTCTTTTTAGCTACAAATGATGTATTGTGAAGTAACAAAACTAGTTTAGTCAATTACTTTATTCAATAATAAATTTCCTTTCTGTGTTTACTTTCATGGACAGTTGATTTTTCCAGTAACATAAATGGATGTTTAAACTTTTTATTGATAGCTAAATTATCATACATGTTGTGATTGTGGTACTATTGCCAATGCTGCAGCAACATCTGGTGGTACGGTGAAAGCTGATCAAGTGAAAGTTTCCCATCTTCTGAATTCTGATAAGTTTTTGAAATACCATCCTGCGTCTCAGGAATGAGCTCTGAAGGGAGTTATGAAAAGAATTTTCATTTTGCTCCTGCTGCTTTGCCATAGTCTAAAGTCATGTCATAGTAAATAAATTTGTGCTTGACTTGAGAGAGTTCTTCTGTTTAGAGATGTTTACAGACATGGTTTGATAAACTATGGATAGCCCTGAGCCCTTTTCTTCCCCAACGAACAAGTCATGTAATCTTTATGCAGTTTGAACTAGTATTATGAAGAAACTCAGGGAAAAGCAATTATGCTGACATACTCGAGTTCTCTTCCTTGACATACTACATGATCATACCAGTCCTTCAAAGCTGTGTGTGACTTCAGAGACCACTGTGGCTCATCCATTATGGTTGGTTAGGTTGAAAGTGATTATACATTATTGTATCCCAAAGTTGCCTAATGTTTGAGAGGTTATGATAGATCTTCTATGTTGTTTAAATGTTCTTTTTTCTTTTTACCTTCCTCTCTTCTAGAAAAGCAAGTAAACTATTTAATGATAGTTAAAGATTTTAAAATGAAATATCTAGACCTATCTATTAATTAGATAATTAATATCTATTAAATATAAATTCATATTTAAAATGAATAATCTAGACTGATTCTGGAGCTATGTTTTTCTTTAATTCAAAGCTTGTTTGATTAAAATATTTATGTATGTGATTAAGATAGTAAATGGAACACTACGAGTACACGAGACAGTACAAAATTCTGACCTGAAATGTTTTTATGGTGAGTTCTTACTATAAACTCAGGTTTAATTATCATCAGGAAAATTCATGGATAAAACATATTTTGAGGTCATTATGCAACTGTCTCCAAGTTTTACACCAACAAAATTCACTGATTTTAATGGAATTACTCCTGGTTTAAACTAGTGCAATTGAAAGTGGAATAAGTCTCTGAATTCTAGTAGTGAAAAAAAAAAAAAAAAAGCAGCACTAAATTGCAAGTAGTAGTTGGAAGAATAAATGAAAATGTTTTTACCATGTTGTAAACAATGCTGAGTATACTCAAGGTCTATAACTTTTTCAACGAAATAATCCGATAGAGGCACTAAAAGTTAATGTGTACCTCTTAACTCTGCTTGATTACTGAGGACTTACACATAAAAGAACTTATATGAAATCTGAAAGAAGTCAACCAGCAATGTGAAACAAACAGGAGGCAGACATTCCAGCTACGTTGGGCTGCAGTTCTACAAGCAGCTGAGCAAGACTAAATGCTCTGGACAGCAGGACTTGCTTCTTTCAGTTCCCTGCCCTTACTAGTGGCAGGGTGGCTCCTGTCTTCTTTTGGTGGTGAAAGCACTGGTGCTTGCTGAACCTCGAATTGAGGCAATTCAATTTATTAACTCTAAAGAAAACCATCAGGTTTGTTTTGTTTCTGGTTTAATTGCATTTATGTTAGTGAGTCGAATCAGTTCCCTGAAGGGTCCAGTAGTGAGACGATCAGTGGGGTCTCACTTCTGTGCAAAACTGCTTCCCCATTCCAGTGGGAGCAGGCGATGGAATACATTGCCTTACTCAGCTTAGTTTGCTGTCTGTGGAGTGACAGCTCTTGATGAGTTTTGGCTGGTAGTAACTTGCTGCACTCTAGTGATGAGAAGATATCAGCAGAAGTGAGTAGCTTCTGTCCTCCTTAGAAGAAAGATTCCACTATCAGCTGACTTGCCTCTCTGTATGGTGTTAACACCTTACTCTTTGGCCATAAATATGAAGAGTTTTAAAGCTATTTTCCTGATTTCTTTTCTCTTTTTAATGAAATATTAATTGTAAGTAGCTAAATGAAATGACAGTAGACATGTAATACCACAGTGGTTCCAACATTTTGGTTGCCAGAAAGCAAGCACTAATCTGTGCTGAGTGAGCCCAGATCTTCACATTTTGGCCAGAAACACTTGCCATCCCCTCTACCACCATCCTCTTGCCTTGGTAGGGCTGCAGGTCTGCCAGTAATTTCTCACTTTTGCTCTCACATTCTTCAGAAAACTTAAACTTAATGCGTCCAGGCATTGTTAACTTCTAAAAGTGTTGTGCCAACACCTGGGTTGGCTCTTCCCAGGCTAGCAGAGTTTCTTTGCCTGGGCTCTGTGCTGTGTCTTATTTGTGGAGTCCTGAACTTCAGAACAAGGTGCATGAGGAGAACCACGAGATATTGTACGGCTTCAGTGTGTTCAGTGGTTGCTTCAGGTTCAAGAGGCAAGTAGCACCAAGATTTCTACACTTGGCTGAGGCAATTAGAATCAGAGAAGCTGGAAGGTTTTTAACATTGCACAACAACATAGTTTATTAGGTACTCATGTGGTGCCACATTGTTGTACTTTATTTTATATAGCACTTCATGACATGTAAGAGTATTCTTGATACCTTCTGTGACATAAAATGCATTATGAGAAGAAAACTGGTTGCTGAGGTACAGAGATTCAAGAACTTGAAATTCCAGTCCTGTCTGTGCTGCAAACTCAGTGTATGACCTTGAACAAGTTATTCACTGTGTGCCTGGGTTTTCATTTCTGAAAACAGCTTACCACTTGTGGCAGAAATATCAACGGGTTTTAGAATTTTGAAGTGTAGGTTTCCCCCCAGCAGATGTTAATAATAGTCGTTATAATAACAATTAACTATCAAACTAGGAAATGGATAGCACCTTCAGACTTCCAAGGAAGTTCACATGAACTAAAGATACACAGAAATGTCTTACACAACAGCATTCATTGTCACTAATTTATTTCAGACCAAGGACTGTAATCCCATTTCTTGGAGTCACCAAAGAGTTTTTAGCTGTTAGCTAGCATACAAAATACAGAAGCTTTACTAGAAACCCTGAAATACTTGAGGTGGTCCCAGTAATAGACTATTGTAAGGAAAATAATCCAAGCTTTCCTTTCTCTAGATCCCCATTCAAATACTAGTTGCGTTGGGAAACAGTGTTAAGGAAAAGGGATTCTAGTACCAAAAAATAATTGGAACTCTTTATTATAATTAATATGTTATGAATACAACTTTGTGATACAGAGTAAATTGTCGTGCTATTTTAAATAACCTTTGGACTTTAAATATTAATTTGTTGAAGTATTTGCTACTGTACTTTCAGTTCTAGAGTAGATATTTTCTTTTTACTAATTTTGTCTTCATAGTTCTAATGCACTGTAACTACTTAAAATTTTTCCATGGCTTGATGTATTCTAGCTATCTGTCTATGGCTTTAAAAAGGGAGCATTTGGCAGGGAAGGGAGATTGTTTCGAAACTGTTGGGTGAAATGCTTCCATGGTGCTGGAGGATCACTATGCTGTAATCAATGAATAATTAATCCTATCTGATGTTGATAGGGTCTGATGAGAGTAGGGTGGATATAATTCATTGTCCCTTCTGAGGTTGCCAACAAAGTATAGAAATATTAAGCATAATTTAATTGCTTAACATTTGAGAGGTGTCTCTAAGAGCATATTCAGGGCCTTTTGCAGACTGAGAGGAATAACAAACCAAGCATGTGGTCCAATTAACACTGGAAAGTGTGTTATAGTTGAAATTCATAGAAAGACTAGTTCTACTGTTCCTTAAAAGAGCACTGTGAATATATTCATCTAGCTTTTGAAGGTAAACGCATCTCAAAATAGAACTTCAGAGATCTCTGAGTTGGGAGAAAAATGCTTTTATTTTGTGTCTTGTTTATTTCTGTATAGTATTTTTTTCCAGGGCTGCAGACACCTGTATTGCACATTAATTGGAAGATGTATGGTGATGATTTTCACAGAGTAAGGGAAAATTGTCTCACTTCATCCAAAGAAAACAATTTAAATAACATCCTTTCTCAATAAACAGTGGCAACACAGGGCAGTGGTCTTTCCATCTATTTTTTGGAGCTCTTTGTAGTACCCTGCAGGCTGTGCTTTGCATGCCATAATATGTATATTTTTATCTGAGTCAAAGTTAGATGGCTTTCATTCATTCATAAAAATGGAAGCTAACGGGCAAGGAACACATCTGTACGATAAAGATTTTGATCTAGGAAATTTAGATTTGGGCTGCAGTGTGCACTTATCTAGGAAAACAAATTTTTTGGTAAACCCAGGATCCAAAAAAAGGCAGATAATTTAGATACTCATCTTTAAAGTAAATTCAGATACCCAAGTCTAAAACTGTAAATCTGTAGTTAGCTGCCATGTAACCATGGGGTTCAGTTGGAAGATGTGGGCTCTTGTTTGTTAAGTTAAAATTCCTTGGGTGCATAGAATTGCACTTGTGACCTTATTCAGGGCCAATCCAATCCTGACCATGCTGAACAGGTAGGAATGTACACCAGATGTAAGCCAGATGATGTCCAGAAACAATTGTTTTTAGTGTATAATTCTAAGAAACTCAATCAGTTGGCAGTCTCCACATGTGCCTCAGACATGGTAACTGAAGTAGACTCCTATTGAGGTGTGGCTATTGACTTAATATCAGACTCCTAAAATAAGTCAACAGAAGAAAAATTTACCCTTTTAAAAAATGACTACATGTTTAAAAAAAAATTCTTTAACTTCCTAAATCTTGGGCTCAGTTCCTTCCTCTAGCTGAGCAGGTTCAAATCTACGCTGTTCAAAATCTGTCTTATGCTGTTAGATGCAAGGCTACTCTGTGTGGAAATCGTCCTCTCCAGTCTTGCTGTTGAAACTCTGCCAAAACTGAGAATCACTGTGTCAAAGAGAGAGATACCCTAAGTCTGAGGAGGGAGAACACGGCCAGAAAATTCAGAGTTCTGGTCTCCTACAGACAGACGTACTGCTTCAGTTCCTCAGTTGAGATGTTTGGGAATATAGGTGAAGAGCTGGTCTGTAGTGGATCTCAAAATGCATTGTAGACAGTTGCTTGTTGTATATAATAATTTTAAGTAACTCACAGCTCAGGGCTTCACTGGCTTCTTCTAAAATACCTCATTTTCCCTGTGTACTATTTAAGGAACTTGGAAACTGAACAAGAGATTTTTTATTTCACTCCAAGAATCAGAAACCTAAAAATTATCTCATTTTGGCAGCTAACTTTTTAAACACTGAAATTTCTTCCTGGTTATGGTCTTGTTGCTGAAGGATGGCATCAAACCTAAAAATACCAGAATGCCAGATCTTTTTTGAGGATTATATTTTTTCTTGGATAGTGACAGCATCTGTTGAAAGAGTACAGCAAGGACCCCAGGATTTAAATCCTGACCTGAATTTGTTTGAAGGCCAATCTTCAGGTTAGCATGATCACTGAAGAAAACAGTACTGTTTTGTTTGTACAACACCTTAACGTCCATAGCTTGATGGTGCTTGTAGGTCACACAATTATCCAGAAAGTACTGTAGTACAATGGACCTGTACTATTTATCCATGAATTATTTAACCTGCAGCTTTTTGGTACAATTCTTTCTTGGCTTGTGTTAGCTGTGGCCTTTCCTGAGCAGAGATTATTAATAATACTGAATGTAGCCCAACAGTATGCTAGCATTGGGAAACTGGCGGTTCATTTCTGAGACTTTCTAGTACAAATATAGTGAGTTTATTTTAATTTAGTAAATACTGTTTTGTGGTATTTTAATACATTATGTTAATTCTCAGTATTTTATTAACTTGACAGAATGTATTGTTTAGGTTTTTTTGAGTGCTGTATATTTATTGTATATTTTTGCATAGTGGCTACATTTCTTTTTCCTTTTGTTTGTTCTAAAAATTTTGTATGGTGGTTCTGATTCTGCACTAGTTTGCTGTTTGTTACCTGTCTGCAAGGGAAGGGGTGAGGGAGTGTTGTTGCTTGCTTGTGGACATGATTTGAGTAAATGCAGTAAGATCCTACAGAGAGATTTATCAGACCTAAATATTATATTATTTACTATTTTCACAGTCATCTCTCATAGTTATTATTTCCTTTTCTCTTTCTATACATAAAAGGAAATGAGAAGCAGTAATTAGCAAAGAAAGATTTAATAACAGGGGAAAAACAAGATCAGAAGCTTCCACAAATAGGAGATGGCTTTCCTCCTTTACTTTTAAAGAATTTTCCAAGGAGATTGCTTTCATTAGGCAGGAATCATTCTGCATCAAGAAATATTGGCTGAAAAATTAAGAGATGGAGAACATGTAGCCTGCAAGTCACTGAAATCTTTAAAAGCAGACTGTTAACACCCACCCCCATAAACACCACCCCCACACCCCATCCCCCCTTGGCTCATACAAACTATTCCCACCAACTCAATATTACTTGGGAGGCTGTGGCTTGTAAGAAACAGCCAGCTAACGGAAGGCAGGAATTCAGTACTACAAAAACCACGTTTTCCCTGGCTTTACTGCAGAGGGTAAATCCATTTGAAGGTATTCAGGCTGCTAAACATCTCTCTTGTGAAGCTTCTGTGAAGACTACTACAATGCTACAAAAATACCATAACATTTTAAAAGATAAAATATTCTTTTAGAGTGTACAGGAAAGGAGACCTGCTCGGTCTGGGAGTATGATTTTGAGACAAGCAGTCACCGAGCATCAGACCATTAATATCGGAATTTGCTTTAAAGGGTTTAAATGACTGCTTCAAATCAGGTCACAAGAAAAACTGTAGTTCCACACGAGGGCCTTCAGCCACTTAAATTAAGCTGAGCCATTTGAAAAATTATTGTTCGATACACCCAGCAAACCTGCATGATCTGTGAGGAGAGTCTATGTAGTTTTTAGTAGTAATGCAAGGATACAGTACTTCCCTCTACTGTTTCAGACTTGCCAATATGGCTATTGTTGCTGACAGCTTGACATGATGTTAGTTATTTTAAGTGTCAGATGCGAGTGGCTGATGCCATGGTACTGCAGTGCTCACATTTGTTGGAAAATTAGATGGTGATTTTTTTTAAAAAGGCCTAAAAACCCCCAACAACCCAGCTGCTTAAGCCTCTGACTGCCTAGGGTTTCTTCTGTGCTGGATGTATAATTTGAGCGAGCAGTAGTGAACATGCCTGAGGTGTTAAAGAGAACGGTGCGTTTTCTCTAGGCATGAATAGTCTTAAATAAAACAGGAACACCTTCCTGTCACTTGTTGTCTTCCAGAAAGATTTTTTAAAAGGAAATGGAAGCCAATTAGCCCGGAAGTTTAACCTCTTTTAGCTTAGCTTCTTTTATGGGAGCTTTTTAACCTTTTTAAATAAATCATTTTCTTTCTTTTCTCCCCTCCCCTTTGAATCAGTTACTAGCATTTCTCATGCTGGGCCCAAGGAGCAGGCTGCTTAAATTCAAGAATGATTTTGAGGGGATAAAGTGTACAAGATTTTGAATTCTTGCCATAAGTTCCTGGCAGACAGCCAGGAAACCTCAGAGGAATAGGGCTAATGAAGGGAGGGTAAAGGAGATCTGGAGAGTGTGGCTGGTAATGCAGTATTCATTTAATTGGGAGCAGGTATCGGTGCAAACTTCTCCATTTTAATTGGAAAGAGAAGGAGGGTGTTAAGGAAGATGGAGAAAAATAAGAATGCATAAAGTTTTCAAGCTGAGGAGCCAAAGGCAGGCCTGTATATGGCAGAGAAAGAACTCAATTTAGGGCAATTTGCTCTGCAAGCTGGGCTGCAATCTCCCCTGGGGATAGGGATGAGGAAGAAAATGAAACCAAAAGAGAACTTGATAAAATCACCTAGCACAGACAATCTCAATAGAATAGGTTTTACTGAGTTAAATCTGCCCCAATCAATGTGATTCTTTTCATATAAGTTACAAATAAAAAGCCACAAGATTACAATAAAAATTGAGGATGTACTGCTGCTGATGTAGCACATGGGAGTCTTAAGGACTTGTTGTGGAATACAGGTTTTTTGCAACCATCATGTTTGGTTTTTTCTTTCCACCTAGCCAGCAGAAAAAACCCCTCATCTCTGCCTCCTCCCCAACCTTTTATTATCTTTAAACTAAGGTTAGCGGTAATGTGCAAACCTTAAGAGAGCTTAATTTTCAATGCACTTTAGGCCTGACAGTTGCTAAACCTGAGGCTTTTTCCGATACTCTTTTTTTTGCCTTTATATATGACAGAAGATAAAAAAAGGAAAAGACACTTCCCACCTCTTTCCACCCATTCCTACAGCTGGGCATATCTAAAAATGAGAATAAGTGCCTGAATTTTCATGATACATAGGAGAGGCATTATTTTGTTGTTTTCTATAGTGTATATACACAGTGTCTTTCTCAGTACAGTTGTTAGAAGAGTTCGTGTATCAAGTGCTGAACAGCTGTTTGTTCTACACCAGAGGATAAGCCTGAGTATATTCTCCTATTGTCTTCAGTAGTGGGTTAATCTAAATGTTTTGTGTTTAAGGACCTCCTAGGTAATGGTAGTGGTATAAACTGTGAGTGTCCGAGGTGGACAGCTGCTCTTTCGCCTGCACTGTCACACAGCTGAGAAAGATGAAGTGGTTCCTGCAGGGTCATTAGTTGTGGGGGGAGGTTTGTGCCAGAAGAGAGATAACATGAGATACACAGCTCTCAGCATTTGGAGGAAAGAGCAAGAAATGGGGTAGGAAAAATGCAGCACTAGGCAACAAGAAGAGGATGACTTGCAGTTGCAAGGGATCAGCTGAGAACTGTAGCTGAAATGATTTTCCTTGTCGCACTGCTGCAGCACTAATTTTCTCTGATAAACTCTCTTAATGACTGTCTACACTGGTGGAGGGAAAGGCTCAAATAAAGAGTATAAACAGGAGTAGCATTGCTCCCTGAAATGTGCACAGTCCCTGGAATATGTGGGTATTGCTGGTTTTTGCTTTGTTTCCTAAGGATGCTTTCCATTATCCTGCAGTTACATAGTCTGTCTGGCTGTTGGACTTTTTGATGGAGGACTGGAAAACTTAAAAGTTAGAGGTTTCTACAAGTTTTGCGAAAACACATGGCTAAGTAGAGGAAAGAGACTCAACCTGAATGTCTCTGTTGTGACACTCTTACTCCTCGAGGCAATGGCCAATGCAAGCCAGTCAGCAGAAACCAAACCCTACAGAGGCTGCAGCCTGGTGGGCAGCAGGGCAGGGCAAAGAAGAGGAACCAACAGGAAAGAGGTGGCACCAGCAGGAAAAGGCTGGCTCTTTGCCTTGGATACAGGGATGTTAAGGAGACAGACACTGGACACTTCCATGAAGCTTCGTCAGTGCTGTCACTGTGAAACCTCACAGACAACAAGCTTAGCTGTGCTTGCCTAGAGCTGCCTTACATACTGATTTCCCAAGCCATATTATGCCAAGCTATGTTTCTGTATCTGTATGAACATAAGCATGCATTTTTGAGCTGTGGCCGAATGGGATAAGGAGATTTTGGCTCAACAATGAAGAATGACAATGGAATTAAGGGGATTTTCAAAATAAGAAATAAAACATTTTTGTATCTAATATATGTATATGGTTATGAAAGCTTAAAAGATCACATGGAAACAAAGCATTTTGCATCCCTTATGTATGAATTTCATATAGGTCCATCCAAATGTATGCAGAGAACTTAGGTAGAGAAATGTATATGATGGCACATATAAAACAATATGTTTCAATACTAAAAAGGCTGCATTCTGTTTGTAAAGTTCCTGTTGAAATGTGTCTACACAAGTATGCACTTGTGCCAATAACCTGCATGTATATATATATTAATTTTATATAAATTTTATATTGCATTGAGTATTCAAAGATTTCCTTTCCATTTTAAAAAGCTCTAAAATCTCAGGCAGTATGAACATTATTTAACTTTTGTATAGGACTTTAAGCACTTGCATTATACTGTGACATTTGCAGGGATAGTTAAGGAAACTAATACATCGTATGTAGCAAAAAAGACTATTTAAAGTTACAGTAGAAAGATGGGAGAGAAATCCTGTATTTTTTTCATGGTGGTAAAAGTAACAGTGGAAGAGATTTTATTCTCTTCTTATTGTATTACTTAAAAATTCACAATTAATCTGTGATAGCAGGCTAGATTCTGATTTTGTGTAAATAACTACAGCTCTGTCAGATGTAGCAATGTTGATGTGATCTGACAATGCTGTCTTTTTTTTAAACACAGCACTTAATGGAAAGACTGGGAGCAAAATTCTTGTCTGGGAGGCAGCAAAGAAACTTTACTCATCTTATTTCACTGGTGTAAGTGAAAGGAAAATTTGATCCAAGGCTTACTAAGTAGTAATTATGGAAAATAATTTTGACATAAGCTAAAAGATAGTTATATAGCTACATTTTCCAACATATGTGGAAGCTTTTAAAATGAACTAGAATTTATTGAGGGACAAATTCTGAAATTCCATCCATATTTTTCTTTTACATTAACAGACTGTATAGTTCACTAACTGAAAACTTCCAGCACAGATATTTTAAAAAGTAAAATATTTTGTATCTGCCAAGTACCTCTGTAAGACCTTCCAGTTCTATGAACCCAATACCGACATTGAAGATGAATTTGGTGTCTGTTTTGTTATGAAAAGAGATTATGGTAGTGGACATGATAACATTTTTAAAATTCAGATCTCACTCTTTTTGCCTTGTTTTGTTTTGCTTGGCACATACGTAGTTTAGTTTCACAGCACAAAATATTATCCATAATTACAGAAAGACCTTTCTCTGCTCTTTTTTTATTATATTGACATCTCTTTCAGCTTTAGAGTCTCCTAATTTGTTGCACTGTTTATTGACTGTTCTCTCCTTCCAAATGAGGGCATTTAAGAGCTTCCTTCTTTTTTAGAAAGTATGTATTCTTTCTGATCTAAGTAAATTTTTGAAATAATAGAAATTGTCTCCCATTGAGTGTAAGGTGCTTTATCATCTCACGTATCATTCCTGTTGTTGATAGGAATGATACCACTTTTGTCTTAACACTACTATCATGCAGAATAGGATTTGCTAGCCATATTTACAGGTTTATATAAATTTGCATTTTATATAACTGTACATATGATTGCATCAACATTCAAATGATTGCTTTTCCTGTGGGTGACTTTCCTGTTGTGGGTGTAAATGACCTCCTTGCTTTAGCATTACCCATCTGGTGCATCTATGCTCATGCCTGTGCAATAGACATAACACATGGTAAAAAGGGTGAAACATGATAAATGCAGCTTGGGTTTAAACCATGTCCTAGTCTTTCCTGGCCTTGCATTTATCCTGTAAAGTTTTTTCTGGATTGTCTTAAATCTTCTTCTGACTAGGTCTCCCTTTTTTTTAAAAAAAAAAAAAAAACCAACAAACAAACCACAAACCTTTTTATCCCTTTCATGGTTTCCTTGATGGATTTCTCAAACTGCCTCATAAATGGTGGGAAGTTATACCTTTATCAATGGTCTTACTAGAGGTCTTTATTGTCTCAGAGAGAAGCTTGTCTTTGGAAAATCCTTAGGGATCTGAATCCTGTTAAGAGAAGCAGAAGAGGTAAATCTATCAGATCTGTCTCTGATCTGAGTAGTTTTGAGCATTTGGGTGATGCCCAGCTCTGCCTTTTCTTCCAGCCAGAAAAAAGGATGTCTTACACCTCAGTGACTAGGCCAAGAGATCAAGCCCCCATGCACAGCCTTGCGAAGGCAGTTTCTCTCATGCCATCTTATTCTTTGCATTCTTTGAACTTCCATCCTCAAAGGATGAGGAGTACAGAATTTCGTGAAACCTAATTTTGAATTTCCTTCTAGATGTGATACAGTCTGATGAGAAGACAGAGGACAAGAAAAGCTTGGGCCTGTGACTTCAGCAGATAAATGTTTAGCTCCCTGGAATTTTCAAAATATGGCTTTTTTCTTTTTTTTTCTTTTTTTTTTTTTTTTTCTTTTGGATGGTCATTTATTTCTAGAATAATCTATGTTTCATATTAGGAACTGCTGGTGCTGCACGGAGCCCTATACATTTCTTCTGATTTGCCACCAATTTTATCTGCTGTCAGTCACAGTTAGTTGGCTGTGAGAAGTTACTCTGACAGCTTTGCTTACACCTTTATTTCTATTGAGATGTGTCAGTCTACATTTCACCTCTCTCCTTGAGTACTATTACAGAATCACAAAATTGGAGAATGGTCAGGGTTGGAAGGGACCTCTGGAGATGGACTAGATGGTTGAACTAGATTAGTCCAACCCCCTGCTAAGGCAGGCTCACCTAGAGCAGGTTGCACAGAATCATGTCCAGGCAGCTTTTGAATGTCTCCAGAGAGACTCCACAGCCTCTCTGGGCAGCCTGTTCCAGGGCTCTGTCACCCTCAAAGTAAAGAAGATCTTCCTCATATTCAGGTGGAATGGAGAAAGACTCTTGATGTGTTCTGTTCTCAGTGCTCAGCTAGGCGTCTTTTTTCCTGGACTGTGAAGATAATGATCACAGAATGGTCAGGGTTGGAAGGAACCTCTGGAGATCGTCTAGTCCAGCTCCTTACTAAAACAGGTTCTCCTAGAGCAGGTTTCACATAATTGTGTCCAGGTTGATTTTGGATGTCTCCAGAGAAGGAGACTCCCCAGCCTCTCTGGGAAGCTTGTTCCAGAGCTCTGCCACCCTCAAAGTAAAGAAAGAAGTTTTTCCTTATATTCAGGTGGAAATTTCTGTGCTGCGGTTTGTGCCTGTTGCCCCTTGTCCTGTCGCTGGGCACCACTCAAAAGAGTCTGGCCCCGTCCTCTTGACACCTGCCTGTAAGATACTTACATGCATTGATCAGATCCCCTCTCAGTTTTCTCCAGCCTCAACAGCCCCAGCTCTCTCAGCCTTTCCTCACAAGGGAGATGTTCCAGTCCCGTCCCCTTGTCATCTTCATAGCCCTCTGCTGGACCCTCTCCAGCAGTTCCCTGTCTCTCTTGAACTGGGGAGCCCAGGGCTGGACACAGCTCTCCAGATGTGGCCTCACCAGGGCAGAGCAGAGGGCGAGGATCCCCTCCCTCGACCTGCTGGCCACGCTCCTCCTAATGCACCCCAGGATGATCCCATTTGCCTTCTTGGCCACCAGGACACACTGCTGGCTCCTGGGCAGCTTGCTGTCCCCCAGAACTCCCAGGTGCTTCTCCTCAGAGCTGCCTTGCAGCAGGTCAGCTCCCAGCCTGTACTGGTGTATGGGGCTGTTCCTCCCCAGGTGCAGGACCTTGCACTTGCCTTGGTTGAACTTCATCAGGTTCCTCCCCGCACAGCTCTCCAGCCTGGCCAGGTGTCACTGAAGGGCAGAGCTGCCTCCTGGTGTGTCAGCCACTCCTCCCAGCTCTGTACCACCAGCAAACGTGCTGAGGGCACACTCTGTCCCTCCATCCAGGTCACTGAGGAGCAAGTTGAACAGGACTGGACCCAGCACTGACCCTGGGGCACACCGCTGGCCCAGGGCCTCCAGCCAGACTCTGCACCATTGATCACAGCCCTCTGAGCTCTGCCATTCAGCCAGTTCTCAGTCCACCTCACTGCCCGCTCACCTAACCCACACTTCTTGGGCTTACGTATGAGGGTGTTATGGGAGACAGTGTCAGAAGCCTCGCCGAGGTCAAGGTAGACAACATCCACATCCACAGCTCCCTTCAACTACCCAGTCAGTCATTCCATCATAGAAGGCTATTATGTTGGTCAGGCATGATTTCCCTTTCATAAATCCATGCTGACTGTCCTGATAAGCTCCCTTACCTCCACATACTTTGGGATGACCTCCAGCATGAGTTGTTCCATCACCTTTCCAGGGGGGAAGGTG
The DNA here is from genome assembly GCF_963210335.1 of Falco punctatus. Taxonomy (NCBI): domain Eukaryota; kingdom Metazoa; phylum Chordata; class Aves; order Falconiformes; family Falconidae; genus Falco; species Falco punctatus. The sequence continues at coordinate 1,700,878 of NC_137584.1, read as the reverse complement.
AGGCTGGTTGACCTGTAGGTTCCAGGGCCCTCCTTCCTGGTCTTTTTGAAGACTGGAGTGACATTGGGTTTCCTCCAGTCCTCAGGCACCTCTCCTGTTCTCCATGACCTTTCAAAGATGTCCTTTCAAAGGTGATGGTGAGTGGCTTAGCAATAACAACTGTCAGCTCTCTCAGAACTTGGGTAGCTTTAGGTAGTTTTCCTTTCCCCCCCCCCTCCACCCTTAAATTCATACTTTCAGCTACTTAGGCAACTTGCTAGCTGCTGGCAAATGAGGTATCAGAGCTCATACAAATTGGAATTTTCCTTTGATTAGTAACAAGATGAGTAGCAGAGACTGCTGTTTTTCCTCCTTTATATTTTGATCTGGCACTTCAGGCAGGATGCTTATCCATATATATCCAGGACACAAAGCAGCCAGTCTCCTAAAGACACTTATCATTTGACATCTTCAATTGCTCTTTCTTTGCAAAGTAAAACTCAGCAGGTCCCTCCAAATCTTGATCCAAGACTTCAGGGTTCTTTTTGGCTTGTCAGATTCTATTCGTGCTCCTACTGTTAAACGCATAGACAGAAATTAAGTACAGTCATTGAGAACGTCAGTGCAAATGAAATGCTACAACTCTAGCTTCTGTTCAGTTGGTGCCTTCTAATCAGTACCTTTGAAGGTATGCCAAAAGCTGTGACTCCATCTTTACTGACTCAGTCCTCCCTGTCTAAGTGTGGGAGTCATTTAGCAAAGCAAATGAGACATTGTCAGGACTCTGGACACTGTGTACCCCAAAGTTTTGTAATTGCTGACTTCTCACCATCTTAACCAAGGAAACGTTACACTCTGTCATAAATATCTGCTGCAACAGGTGGTGGCTTCTCTTTTGATTTTTAGGAGCAGAGAGACCTCTCCATGTTTTGGAAGGAAAAAGGTTTTATGACAGCTACAAAAACAATCATAAAAAAAGAAGAGAAGCTCTTCTGGACCTTATGAAAGCTGAAAGTCTTAATTTGTTTATCTGCCCATCTTGCATCAGGAGACAGTGAGTCTGCAGAAATGGTTTAAGTGGCACTAAATTAGCTTATCAATGTTTTATCTGCTAGAAGATCCCCTCAGATGGATGGCTTAAACCATTTCAGCCAACTGGATCATGACTAGGAAATTCAGGACCACATTCTTGAAATGATTTTCTGCAATATTGGGTGATTCAGTGTTGTTCCTGAAACCTAGGGGGGAAAAAATGCAAAAGACCTTGAGAAATACTACCTTCCAAAGCCAACCTATTTCTGGGTCCCTACTCCATAAGAGCCCTATTGGAAAACTTTTTATACTAGGGCCTGCGGTTGTCAGAGACAAAATAGAAACACTTGCTGTGGCTTGGGTCAAGCTCTCAAAGATTATCTGAACAGCATCTTTGAGGGAAGTTCTCATTTTGTTGTCTGTAGAGTTTTGGTATGGACCTCTGTCTGTGACCTTCGGTTTGGACAGTTTCCCAATTCCTATTTTTCCTTTTGTCTCTGAGTCTTCTTCTGATGATCTGTGGGAGTTACAAGATGCTGCAATACAACAGTAGGTATGTGCAGATTAACAATACTTTGGAGAAAAAGGCAAACGTGATTAATAATAACTGGATATTCTTTGAGATATACTGCCCCAAGATGCATCAAAACCTACTCCTCTTGCTCACTTCCTTGGACTCCTGCTAGCATTTTAACTGAAAGGGACAGAGGTCTCCTACTCCTTTATTTCTCATGGACTATACACAGGAGTGGAGAGCAGGTGTCTTACATGGTAATGCTCAGACTTAAAAATTAGGTATATGTACTTCCAGCCACATGTGCATACAGACAACATATGTTGCAAAATACCACTTACTGTTAAATAAGTTGTCTAAATATTATTTGCATAAGCAGTAAGTTGTTAGATCTTAGGCTTGCTCTGCTTTCAGAAGGCTTCTCCTAACCAAAGGGGCTTCTGGAGTCATAATCCATTCTTCTGCTATTAGAAACAACTGGAATATTGAATCCTTTCTTGGACTTGAAAAAGACTGGGCTTATTGGGAAACTGCTGTCAGAACTTCATGCCATGTGAGATTTTTTTTGTCATTTCCAATTGTATCTTATTAATGTCCAGTGTATTTTCCTTTGCTCTTGTACCTTCACCTTAGGTGTTGCTTTGTCTTTCCAAGTATATTCCTTCCTGATGAGACCAGTTATTGCCCTTCAGACTCCACTGTGCTACTTAAAAAAGAGTTTGTCTTGTAGTTTTCTCTTATAAGATCGGTACATTTCTGGTCAAACTTCGTAGCTGTTCTCAGCAATTCTGTTATTAGACCCATCTTGCTTAAATATACGTGACTAGAACCGAATGCTCTATTACAGAACATGTTCCAGTTAACTCTCCAATGCCTTTTGGATATTCGAGTAGTGTTTGGTTTCTTGTTTTTCTGGTTGTTTTTTTTTCTTTCCTAGCCATGTTGTACTGTTCCTCATTGTTGAATTAATTGTTCAAAAGAAGACAATGTATCTTTCTTCCAGTGTTGTTACCATCTGATGAGTTCCAAATTTAGTGCAAAAATTCTTATTAATCTGTTAGTGATTGACCTTGCGCTCTGAACAATTACATGTCACCCCATTTCCATTATTCCAGTCCTAGAGTTCTTCTATTTTTCTTGCATGATATTATAATTCTTTGTATTGAATAATACCTCCCACCATTGTCATCTGCATATTTCATCAACCTGTTCTAATTTTTTTTTTTTTTGATTAAGCAAGATAGGTCTTAAGAATAAGTCATGAAAAATTTTAACAGTAGCCTCCCAGATGGGGTAAATCTGTAACTATAACCTGTTTCTGCCTTGTATAACTAGTTCCTTTCCCCCTGCACAGCTTTCCTTCTAATCCCTGCCTTCTCCAACTTCACCGGTAATTTGCTGTGGCATTGTGCCAGTTCTTTCACTAGTCAGGATGAGAGAACTACTCTTTTTTTCCTCCAGAAGGATCAGATATCTTAACAAAGATAGCTGTCAATTTAAGACTGCATTAGCTACCCTTGGTAGCTGGCTGTATTTCATTCTATAATCCATTTTCAAAATGTCTTCTGATCCTTGCGTACTATAGAGGTTTCCTTCTTAAACAGAGGGAGGGGCAGGAATAATCCAGCTATGACTCAGGTATTTTCAGGCCTCTCAGATATTTTACCATGTAAGGATACCGAGCTCTTAGGAACTGAGGATCCCAATTACACAAACTTCACTGTAATGTCTAAGTTAGAAGCCTAGGCAATGAAGATGCCTTTGAGGCAATGGACAGAAATAGATGGCTCCAGAACATGATTTTAACCTTTAAGTAGGGATGATTAAAGCTCAATCAAGGCAAGACCCTGCTGTATTAAATTTTGTATAAACTCACTCTTAAGAGATTTTTTCAGCGGTCTTCTCAAGAGTGATTTTCTAGCATAAACTCAGTTCCAGATTTATCAGTTCCACAAGCTAATTGTAGTCTCCTGGAATGTCCTATGGCATTTTACCTTCCTAACACACCCATAGGACATCTACCAATGATCAATCATTAGGCATTTGGAGAGTTTTGACTTCTAATGCCAGCATCAAACGATGCAAGGCCTTTTCCTGTAAATGGTTGGAAGGAACTTGTATCCTATTATCCTAGGCCTTAAAACTTTTGAAATTTATGGAAAAATAATTGTTAAGAGAGGATGATTTGACCCCTTAGCTTAAGCCCCAATGATACTGCTTTGGAGAAGTGCTGTTGACTGTATGGGGACTCCAACAAGAATCTTTCTTTCATTTAGTACTATTCACAGGCTTAGGCCTGTTGGGATAATTCCTGGCATTTGGGTTCAGAACTTGAGTTCTGATAATCTGTTCTCATCTAATCGTAGATATCATACAGTCACCAAACAGACTTTGGAAATTATCAACTGCAGTTGAACTCACTTCATTTGAGTCACACCTTGCATGTCCCAAACATGGCATTTTAACACCAAATAAATTATTTATTTTTTTTTGTAACAGAAACTTCTGATTTATAAAATTTGTGGTTTTCATGGTTTTGTTGAAAGCGATACTGCCAAAAGGATGTCCAGAGAATTGTCTAAGTCCTTTTTCCCCCAATGTGTATTTCTTTGTGTTGTCTACAAAATCATAATGTATTGAATTAAAGTTAAATGTTGTTATAATTACATTTAATAATGATATAGTAAACAATAATAATTTAACAGTTTTCCCTATGTTTCAGTTAATTTTTAAAACTATTTTAGATCTTTCATACCACTTTAAGACTGAGAAAACTGTTTCCTACTTAAAAGGAGAAAATAACCTCTGATTAAATTTCTGATTAATCTCTGCATTTAAATGAAGTTTCTTACAAATTATTCCAAATACAGGACATAAAATCACCCCATTTTATCAATGTTAACACATTTTACTCTAGAGAAAATTTTAGTTCAGCTTTTTTAGGGCCTCTTTAGCACTGAAGCTTTCCAGCAAGCCAGTTTATTATAACCCCAAAGAAGCAAGTATTCCCACAAACTGGGAAAAATATTTTACCATATACCCTGGGATTTAGGAAAACCTCATAAAAATCATGTATCTAACCATTTTAATTTAGTAAGATTTTCCTGTAAGAGATTTTTCCACACCCAGTTGTTCTCTGGTGTTAAACTCAGAACTTTAGCAGGTACTTCACAAGGCTACACTTGAACAGAATCCTTAAAAAAGGTATTAGCAACAGTAACTGCTCACTTAAGAAAGTAAAATAGATTATGCAGAAATCGTTCAGAATCTTGTAGCTTTTCCAAGGTGAGAGAGAGCTGGGAGGGCAGGGGGCAGTATTTGCTCCTTACTAATAGGACTACATGCTGTGCAGTAATCCAGGAAGTGAACCAACCTTTGTTTCTCAGAAAAATTCTTTCATCCATTCTTGTGACCATTTCTGATTAGTGAAGGGTATGTGTGGTGGGTGGGTGTGGTTTCAAAACTTTTTAAAAATAGGAATCTCTGATGTAAATTTACTACCTTAGCAAACACACACTCTGAAGCATGCTAGCATTTGAAACCCAGCAGCACTTGTAGTTCTCCAAACTGAGGAATGGGCAACACTGCCCAGTTCAGAGTATTACCAGAGTACTGCGGTAGAATCCACAGACAGGAGAGGAACTGAAGTGTAATGAGGGAAGAATGCTGAGGGGGAAGGGGAGGCAGCATCAAGGTGAGTGAGAGACTACAAAGGTGTGAACTGGAATTTCTGCTCTCATAGACAATAAGATGAATTCCAGTAATGTATAATAAAGAAGTACCCTGTGTCTGGAAGAGGTCAAGAACAGAAGAAATCTGTGATGATGTCTGCCAGTTTATAGTTTCAGTGACAGTGAAGACTGGTCAGACAGTACTGATATAAAATGGAAGAAGTTTTACAAGGGAAAATAAAATAATTTGGTCTCCATAAATGCTAATAGATAATATCTGAACCTGTTAGGCACAGAAATATAGTTGCAGTCTTTTGATGTTGTCATCCTGAGAATCCAAGTGCTCACTGTGCATTTGTTTGACAAAAGTTACATTGAATTTTGTGTCAGTCTTTTTCTGGCTTAAAAAATAGCAAGACGTAATCAGATTTTTGTGGCATATCTATGTGCAGCAGTGAAAGAAGCTACCCTCCCAACTGTTCATCCCTGCTTCTACCTCCTTCTTTCCTTCTTCATCCTTCCTCCCTTCAGTGCAGCACTGTGTTAATGAATTGCTCCACGGTTCCCATCTGCTTTGGTGTAGAATCTGATGGTTTATGTTAAACTGCTTCTCAAGATGACTGTGCAACTATATCTGTATTTGTACAAATGGAATGGTCCAACAGGCATGGTGAAACATTAGCTGATCTCTAACCCAGTCTTCAGGTGAATTGCGTGGGATATGGGCATCCCAGTTCTGGCAACTGATTCTGCGCCGTCCCACTTGCATATAAATTCTTGGCCTGCTCCCAGTTTAGCTGTCCTGAGTGAAAGAATCCTGCCTTTTCTGGAAAGTCCATAAAGGTCATTTTATAGCCTGAGACTGAGGCACCTGCTGATGTATGTACAGGGCAGCGAAAGAAGGCAGTGTAAATCCGCAGCCATTTCCAACTTCCAGTCCTGTGCTTTTATCATTAGACATATTTTTGCCTGACAATTATGGCTTAGTTTTGACCTTGGGTCACTGACATCAGTAGAAGATAGATGTCAGTATCTTAAGGCAAAATCAAGCCTTGATGGTTGTTCACAGTTTTTCATCATTCTGTGGTCGGTTATATGAATCATACTGAGAAAAAACGTTTTCCACATTCACTGAGAAAAGTATGGGATACATGAAAAGATGGATTTTAAGACTGGTTGAAGCATTATAGGGATCTAAAAATTTCAAAACCAATGGGAGCACTTCTGTTTATTAAATATTTTTCCTTTAACAAATTGATTCAGTTAATATTTGCTGATATACTCTTCCATAATTGCTTAAATACGTTTCTGGTAAAAAGATCTTAAGTTTTATCTCATTCAGATTGTGTTAAAACCATCCTGCTGTCACTTGAGAGTATTGCTAAATTTCTGCAACTCTGAAGTCCTCTTAAACTTTCCTTTGGAAGAAATATGGCATGACAGCTATAATTTATCTCTATGGTATAAATGTAGCATATTTAAGATATAGAATACTAGACAATACAATTAAAAATTACACAGAAGAACAAAACAAGGTATTGTCAGGTAAGTAAAGTATAAACAGTAAGAAGCAAAAGAGGAATGAAAGAAAAAACCCACCCAAACAGATCAGTCTCCACCTGTGCCTCCCTAGTAATCATTTATGGTATTTTAATGGAAAAGGGCTAAGTTCAAAGTACATTTGGGATAATGTTAGAAATCCTGCAGAAGCAGACTGCACAGTAAAATAATAAATACCTGGGAAATTGTGAATACTTTTAAAAGTAGTGTTCTATACTTTGGTACTGTGAAACTCCAGAAAAGAGATGCACAGCCCATGCTTCCTCGTACAGTGCCATAAACAGCCATGCTGTCTTTTGTTGCAAATCCGTAGCAATATGCACCCGGGACAAGCAACTGCCGAGTGGCAAACAGTTCAGAGAAACAGCACTGAGGGACCGAATGTGGTAACTGCTCCAAACTCGTTACCCACTTGATTTCATATAGTCATGGCCAAATCTTCCATCTGTCTCTGCCCTCCAACAACGATTTCAGGACACTTGGAGCTGAAAACAAACTGTGGGGGTTTCTTTTTTTTTTTTTTTTGGGGGGGGGGGGGGTTCTTTTTTTTTTTTTTTTTTTTTGGTGTCTGGGCTCTCACCATCACAGCCCTTGATTAAATGACAGGTTTTTGTTTTCATTGTCTTACCTTCCTTCCCCATTCAGTTCTTGACAGCCTTCCCCCTCAGCTGAATACTGTTATCACTTCTTTATTCTAATCCTCTCCCTAGCTGCCTATATTATCACCCCTCTGTTTCAGAACTTGGATACTTACCCTTTAATCCATTAATTGGCTTTTTAACCTCAGCTCTCTTTGCCGCCTGAGTGCAACCTGACTCTCCCAGCCACCACACACCCTGACTGTTCTCTGTCCATCCCTCCCCTGCACCTCCTGGCTCTCCCTACATTTTGGTGCTAGTTTCTCTTCTTTCCAGATAATCTTGTGCTTTATTTCTGCTCACAAAGGAGGGCTCTCTAGTTCAATATCACTTTCAGTGTTGCTTCTGTTTCCTCCCTGTGTTTACGTATCACTTTTCTTCATTGCCTCTTTAACAAGGGTAGATGTATATAGCAGGAATAATCTCTGTAGCAGATATCTGTGTTGCTCCCAGAACAGGTCCGTTTTCTTATCGGGGTTCAGAAGTGTTGGGCAACTTAATAAAATATGGTTGTTACACTGCAAATGTATTAACTTAAATGAGATTATCTTTTGATTGAGTTAGGTTTCTATTGCAGTTTGCATGCAGTGGAAGTGTGTGTTTCAACTTTTTAATCATGTATTCTTTGTGCGAAAAATCTGTTTGCATTTAAAGGAAATACTTTATCTGGTACTACTGTTTAGCCCAGGAACAATATTGCTATATTTTAAGAAATCCTGTCTACTTCGAGATTTATTTTTTCTTAGTCAACACTTGAAAATATAGACTACACTGCAAAGAGGCTTGCTAGCCTTTTTGTTTTGTTATCTCTGATGTTTTCTTTATATGGTGTGTATGAATACATACATTTGATATTTAGCAAAATAGGGGAAATTATCCTGGTGCTAATGTACACAGAGCTATTACACCCAGTCATGGTTAATAGCACTAAATGGATTTAGAGGGAGGAGTCTAGACTGCAATCCTGTCAGCATCTGCCCCTTCCCCAGTAATTTATTTGAGTTTTGCACCTGCAGATGCTGAACTGGGACTGAATTCATAGAGAATGTTTTATTTGGATAGCAGGCACTGAAATGGTAACATTTAAGAGCCCTAAGTAAAAGTGACTGTTAACTTACTTCCTTTGTTGTCAATATTGAAAACAATAGAATCCTGATTATTCAGATTTACCATGAGGATCTCCTCCTCTAATTAACTCCCTAATCTATTGGCACCCTGATTATTAGACATATCTTGTGCTGACTGGTGTGTTTCAATGGTTGGAAAGCTTTCATAAAATATTTCAGTTTTAGCTTATTCATTGGTACAGTGTATCTTTAATATTCCATGCAAACATAGTGACGGTCTTTCCTTTGTGTGGTGTAATCTCCATGCTCTGGAGAATTACAAGCCTTTCTGAAAAGGCAGCAGATATACAAAGGCTATGAGAACAGCAGAACTGGAAAGGTAATTGTGCAGAGGTGAGCAGAAGTCCTCTCTTTGCCTGCCTCGCTGTTCCTGTGCCCCGCACACGTGATAAGTCACAGCTGAAAATCACCTTTCCCTCCAGTTTCAATGATATACATATATACCTACAGGCATCTCCGAAGGTGAAGGGTTCTAACCCATTGTACCATGCAGCATGGCAGTGGGAGTTTGATTACAACTTGTACAACAAACAGATTTTCCTTCAGAGCCTTGTATATTCAGGCTTGTTTGTATGAGAGAGGGATGTGTGTCTTGAATTCTTTGATCTCTAATATAGGAAAAATAAATTAAATTCCCCTCCCATCATAATAATTTCTTCAAAACCGGAAGACATCTAACTCAGGGAATCAAACCCAGGCAGATCTTTTCCTTCTTTTCATTTGGAAGAGCTGCAATCCTGTGGGAAACCAAGAATGAAAACTGGTTGAAAAGCCTTCTTATCAAAAATCCTGCACCTAACTCTTGGCTGTTGTATACATTTTAAGTCTTGAACATAACCCGTTGCTTATTTGAGCTTATTTTGTTAAATGATAGACCCCTTACTGTTTTTTTCAAATATTCCTTGTATTGGACTTAATCTCTTCTTCGTTTCGTTCTATGGAGTATCAGCATTTGCAATTTTTTATCAGAGGATGCTTTTTAGTTGTGCAAATTGAAGTCTCTCATCAATATATAATCTTGTGAAGATCTATGATATGCTTCTTGTCCTACACCTACACCGTGCATCGGTGTGGTAGCTTTCAAGCAGTTGCACACTAGCATGTAGACTCTTCTCAATATGTTCAGCCTGGATCTATCATTTATACATGTGTGTGCAGCACCAATGGATGTGCTGGCCTTTTTGTGGTCTACAAAGTCCGTAGTTTGTATGCATGGAGCCTTGCACTAGTCCTGCTCATGTGTGAAGATAAAGGCATGGAATCCATTTTCATATGTCTCTCCAGAATCTCTCTCCAATATTGACAGGATTCTATACCTTTTTAACATCAGAAGACAGAGCACCCTAAAAACCATGTACCCATCGTGTAGTGCAAGACAGCCAGCAAACAGAAAAGGGTGAGAGAGATAGCAGAAATAAATATGTACAGTAGAAACCCTTTCTCCACTGCATGCAATATTTTAATACAATTTATAGTAACCTTAAGTTACCATTGGGGATCCTAAAAAGCTTTGTAAAAGCACAAGTGTTTTTGATGAAGCGAATTGATAATCTTTCAAATATGTGACCATTCCCCCCTCACCCCTGGCTGCTACCTATTACAGCTTGTATAATTCAGGACTAATTTTTTACTAAGTTCTCCATAATGTTATTTATTTCTTCTTCATTCTTTCCTTCTTTTTTAACTATTTCTGAATTTCATGGGCTTCTCATAAAATCCTGTAGTGCTAATGCTAAGGGTTTTTTTTTAAAGGTGCTTAAAAAATGTAGATTCTTAATATGCAGCTGTTCTTTAAAGAGGCAAAACGTTTCTTTCTGCAAATTCTTTCAGTTTCTGTATTAAAAATATCCCCCCACCCCCTCAAACTGTCAATATTTAAGGAAGTACCCTTTCATGTTTTCTTTAATCCTGTTTAAAAATAGGTGTATTTTGTATCTGTGGCTAGACATACAGCGTGGTGCAAAATAATCTAAACACAAGGTTTGTTTGCAGATTTGCTCTAATGAAAAATGCTCAGGATATATAATGAGACGACCCCTCTTATACAGTTAATCAGTATCCACACAAGTTGATCCCTTGAATGCATTACATGATTCGTAAGAAATTGCTTAGTACCTAAGAAATGAAGATTGAATAATATTTGATGATTTGTCAGCTAAGAAATCTAGCACTTTTAAGGATGAAAAGAGGTAAGAGGTCCTCACTTATGTTCCCCTTCTCTCTGCAAAATAGGATAGTCTCAGAGACAGCTATATTGCAATAAAGCTCTGAATACAGAGTAGAAAGGGTTCTTTCATTCGGATGAAAATCATAGAAGGATGGTACCATGACTAAATTGTAAAAATATTTTGGTTCCAACATGTGTTTAGTAGGTCACACTTTTACAGTCACAGCTTGGAGTTAATGACTATGTCTAGTCTCAAAACAGGTCTATGGTAATACATGTCTCACTAGATCATTGTCTTCACTGTATCTAAACTGTCAAGGTGGGGATTTTTAGAGGTACCTAATCAATATATAAACACAAATCCTGTTAAAACTGTCCATGGCACTGGTGAACAGTTATGTGCTTTAGAAATCGGTTATTCTTCAGTCCGGATTCTCTTTCATTTTGCATAGGAATAGTTGATGAAAGGAAGGAAAGAAGGGAGACCACATCCTCAAGTGTACTTGCACAACAGTAGGTCAGGATAGCTAGCTAATGGGGATGAAAGATGCTCAGACCTGCAGCAAATGGCACAGGCAAATCCTTTTTCACAGGCGGTGGGTGTTTATTGCACAGGATACGCCGTGTTTAGTGCCTGTCCTGGCAGGGTGGCTGTAGTAAGCATGTTGAGCCAGAAATGATTGCTTTGCTCCATCATTGTAGCAAATTTCTAAAGCAGAATTTATCATGACAAAATTGGGGGTGGGGGGTGGGGGGTAGGGGGGGTAGGGGGGAGTCTTGATAATTTGGTTTTCTGAGGGAATAATATTTGGAAAAGGAAGAGTTAAAGAAGTTACTGCTGCTGTAATATACATACCAGGCTCTTTCAGTCTTTTAAGTCTTCACAGCTCTCTTACAACAGGTTCTCTTCATGTCTAGAAAATGCAAATCTCTGGGCTCCTAAGAGCAACTGAATAGGAATATGTATTTCATCTTAAAACAGAGAGCAAAGGAAAAAAAGAGAAAAAAAAAAAAAAGGAAAAGTTATTCAAAGGATTTTGGAAACAGGTGTTCTAAATCAACATTAATTGGATTTCAGTTAATTATTCCTTATACTTTAGGGATTATAGGAAAGGAATATGGGGTAAAATAGCAAAAACAACTTCTCTGACACACTAATTGCTCTAATATTATTTAAGCTAAGCAGTGCCTCATTCCTTTCACCCCCACAACAAATAAATTGGCCTCCAGATGACTGTTACTGAGGGTAGGGAATAAGAATGAGTGAAAAAGCAAGATGCAATCTTTGAAAGCCGTCTTTACTTGCAAGGGTGGTTACATATTTAGTCTATTATCTGTGCTATCTTCTGCCTGTAACTACTAAGATAAAGATGACTTGTTATAGACTGATTTGGGACACCACCTTTCTAGTATGAAGATTACCTACGTGATTCCCCTGATATTTTACCCCTTTTAGCGTATGATCTATGCACAGAGTTCAGACTGGATCAAGAACATTTCTCCAGGGCTGGCAGGGGAAGGGTGGATGGAAGACAGAACATCACTAAGGATTTTATTTTGGCTTTTGGCTTTCTGTTCTAATTCCTATTGGCGTAAGCCCACTTTTTTGCCCAATATTGGAACTGTTATAACATTTGACATGAAAAATTGTATATGGGAATTTTTACTTTGCCTCTGAGAACCAACTGATTCCAAATTTTAAAAGTGGGAGAGGAGGCAAGCAAGACAAGACCTAACAAGTTTTTCAAAATTATTATAAATTGGTCTCAAGAAATCAGTTTTTTAAAATTAACTGAAAGTAGGGTGGTGGATTGTTTTGTGTTTTGTTTTGTTTTGTTTTGTTTTCATTTGGGTTTAATCTTTCTGTTTGTGCAAACTTTTGTGCTCATCCCTCTTAGTTTTAAGTTGTTGAGAGTGAGAGCAGGCAGATGCTTGCTAGTCTCCTCTCATTGTCCAGCCTAAGAGAAGTGATACCTGTGATAAAAGTAATAGGTTTTCAAAGTTATGTTTAAACTTTAATATGATACAATAATCAGAACTTCTAGTAACAACCAAGATAATGTTTTACATGGGGTTTTTTGCCTTAGCAATGCCTCTTTGAAGAACTCCCCCCACGCCCCGTATGTTTCAAGTATACATGAAACATGTCACTTTTGAACAGGAGATACTGTCAAGTTATATGTGAAATTATTTACATGGCAAATTTTAAAAGATTTCAGAAAGCCTAATGACACTTGCCTGAGGGCAGCTAGAATTTGCATTCTAGCCTCCTGCATGTGAGACGATTTGCTAAGCATCTCAGTTAAAAACTGGAAGGGGACTTCCCACATTCAGTACTTCTCATCTGTAGCCAAGGTACATTACTAAGGAGATATACCTATGCCCGCTATATGTGTCAGCACTTATTTACCATCCTTACAAGCAGATGTGAACATAATTACATCACATCTCCACAGTCACTTATTTACCTGACTTCTGTACATATTTGCATAAAGCCCTACCAGGGGCTTTAAAGATGTAAAATTTTTACAGATCTCACAAAGATATTGTGCTTAGACTGATCTGTTACAACCCAAATTTCCACCACACCTGGATGAAATTCTTAAGAACGGACACTTCATTTGCTGCTGTGAAAGCACAGTAGAAAGTACTAGTGAGAAGAGCAAGGCTCCATGTGTTGGTAGTTTTCAGGGAACAGGCCAGATAGGAGTCTGTATTGTTCTACCTGCTCTTATTTATCTCCTTAACTCATAGCATTTAGATGGCATCATTTCTCGCATTGTGCAGGTGGTGGTACTGCATTCTGTAGGAAGAAAGTATTTCTCTATCAAATGTCACTATTTCTAACTGACTATGAAGTACAAAAGATAATAAGGTTTTATTCAATAACTGTAACCCCCCCCAGTATTAAACATATGAAGATAAATTATCAAAATATATGTAAGCTATATATGCATGAATATTTAACTCATGGTTTCCCAAATGTGTCAATTCATAGCTTTTCTCTTGGACATCAGTGCTTCTCTTTTGGGTAAATCTATGGCATGCAAGCTCTATTCTTGCTTGCACAGAACATAATTTTACTTTGCAAATGAAGGTGCAAACTTTTCCTTCTCATTAAAGGTAAAAAAAAAAAAAAAGCCACTTCAAAATTCTGTTTCAGTTATTTTTTTCCAAATTAGTTCCATCAGTATCAACTTACAGGGAAATATATTTCAAATTAAATTTGTAATTCATATCCTAGATATTTTTTTTTTCTCTTTTACACTGTATACAGCATTGCAGCACAAGTGGTGCTTTGATGCTCAGAGTTCTGCAGGTTTTTTATCCCTACCTCATGTTCTTCCTTGCCTCCCCTTTCTGATCTTTGCTAAAATCTTCACCATGGCACATAGGTGATAATTGACTGCCTTTGAAAAGATACTTTTTGTATCAGCTGAGTGCTTTCTTGTTTGAGATGTGAACATACTTTATGGACAGACTCAGAGCCTGGTTGTGCTCAGTCATATGTGCAAAAAAATACATTGTTAGTCATTTGTAATCCCCAGCCCACGGTGATTCTTTCCAGTTTACATGTGGGAAGAGATGTGTTTATTTAATCCCAGACCAGATGCGGGGCCTAGGGGCCTGACCCAAAGCCTGTTGAAGTCAGTTGGAATCCTACCATAGGTTTTCATGGTCCTACACATTTAGATAAGTATACCTGAATCATTTTTATGGAAACAGACAAACTAACAAAAAAAAAGAAAAAAAAAAAAGGCAACTTATTTTTTGCTCTCCTTACTCTCCCATTTTCATCAGGAGGAAAATCCCACCCACCACCCCCTGGCCCTGCACTCACAATGAAAATGATAGAAAAAAACCCTTGACAACTATTCTGTTAAGGAAGTGTTATAATAGGAAGTTGGAACATGGCTTTATAGTACTGGGGTGGCTGCGGTACACCGCTGCACTACAGACATTTTCGGAGAGTACTTTGCACAGAAAGGTTGATGCTCGTGTGCAGAAATACACTGTATATACAGCATGGACTTGGAGCTACATGGTAAAAATATCTATAGTCAGTGTAGTCTTATTTGTGAAATATAGCAGGAAAAAATATTTATGAGCACCACAGGACATGAAGCTCAAAGTGCAGTCATTTCTAAATGAAAATTATGTGACAGTTCATCAGTATTTAATGCTAACATTGCTTGATCTAGACATAAAGAATTTAGCAGCCATTTATCATAACATACAGTACTGTTCATTTCCTGATTTGCTTAGAATACATTGGCGTTTTAATCCTGACACAAGCTACAGGTCTAATTTTAGCTATTTAATGAAAGGAAAATCCGGCAAGAGACAGATTTTTCACCTGGCTATTAGAAGCCTACTCCCACAACGTGAATTGGTTGGGCTTTTTAATGCGCGCTCCCAGAAGCCGCTGCTTGGTCCCTGCGCCAGATGCAGGTGTTCCCTTGTGCTGTCAGCCAGGAATGATTAATGAGGATTTGCCCCTGCTGAAAGCAGTCTGTGGAGCATTGTTCAGGGCATCTGTGGAACTGTCGGGGGAGACAAGGACACAAGTGAACAACCAATTATTTGGCCATCACTGAGGCAGCATGAAAAAGACATCAAATTGGACAGAGGAGCAAAGCTTTTGTTTCATGATCATATTTTTAGGTGTTAAGAGTAACAGAGGAATTCTACCTGTTTTGTTTTGCCTTTGCCTTTTTTCTGTTCTTCCCCGCCCCCCCCACCCCCCCCACCCCCCCCCCCAGGGGAGAGGGGAAGGGCCTAGACACCACTTTAAAGGTAGGAAAGAATGTGTAAAAGAAACAGAGACGGAAAACTGATCACAGTCCTTTAAACGTGTAAAAGGGAGGAAAACACACAGAGCTGCTTTCTTGGCAATTGCACTGTGTGTATAAAGATACACCGTTTTGCTCTGCTCACGTTAGGGAGCGAGGGCTAAGAATTCTGTAAGGAAGAGGATTTCTCATGCAGGAAGCTTCTTAATTGCTGGCCAAATACAATGGTTCAGGAGCCTGGGCTTTAACATGTGACAGTGTGGGGAAGTGTTACATTAGGATTCTGAAAAAGAAAATGGGAGGGAACAAAACCAGAAAACATTTACAAGATTGCATTCGGCATTCATCCTGCATCCCTCTTTCTGTCTCAAAAAAATACGCTTAGGTGAAGAAGAGTGAGGGGGGAAAGAGGAACAGAACTAAAACCACTCTGGTCAGGCTTACACTTCTGCATTTTTATATTTACCAGGGCTTGTGATTATAAATACTAATTTTAAACCAGAGGGAAAGGATTATATTTTCAGAACAATCCAATTACAGAATGAATTGTTTGTAAAATACATTTTATGCTCCATCCTGTCAAGCCTCTTTTCACCACAGTATTAAGAATAAAAAAATTAATTATACAGCTTAATTCTAATGAAGAATATAACAAATATAGTATAATTTCTACTGAAGCAATGTAATTAATATTTGCAGTGGCTAATTCCCTAACCTCAGAGGTTCCTCTGTCTCCACACTTACGTGCAACGAAAGGAATTTGGATCCTGAAACAATTATGGATCATAATTCCAAACTATTCCTTAATGAAGGAGAAATCTATATTTCTAAATTAACAGTTCAGTTATATTTGACTACCTCAATTTAGGTTTTTCTTCAAATTATCTATCCTTTAATGGCTGTATTTTATCATGGAGGACTCATGGCATCTGCAAAATTATGTGAATGTCCATACATTAAGGTTTGTTTCCTTACCCCAAACTGGTCTGTAGGAAGTTTTAGTAAGCAAAAAGTTTTTGTGTGTTTCCTATTTAGAATGAGTTGCTGCAGATAACAATTTGACTTATGATATCCAGGTTTTCACAATTTGTCATTTTGGTGTCAAACGTCTGGGTCTAAAACCTAAACAGTCAACTAATGTTTCTTATTTACTGTAGCATGATCACCTTGTTAGAAAAAACACCCAAACCAAAACCACAAACCTTGGAATTTAAGAACCACTTAATCATAAAGAAAGAAAACCACAACACAGTATGCATGTAAATGGAGCTTTTGTATTTAAAGAATATCATATATTTCTTTATAATACCCAAATGAAAGTCGTGATCAGAAGGAAATCACTAAACAACCGAAGAATCGTTAGGATATTCCAGCATTTCTGATAACTGTGCAAATTGCAGTCTAGAATTTTACATTGTGAGTAGCCTCAATACCAGCTCTCGAAACACAGTGCTGACATGTTTAGTTCTGCAGGTCTGTCCTTTTCCAGCAGTACAGCTGTTTGTTACTCTCTGCAAAGGACTCTGACATTTGAAACGGCGCTTTGTCCCCTCTTGCATTTGGTGTATGTGCTGGAATTTTAAATGACTTTATTAGAAGTTATAAAATCAGTGTACAGACACACCCAACTCTGTTTCCTTCTTGTCAGGAAGAGGCAATGGTATCCACAGCATGCCCCTGTGTCTGAAAGGCGTTACTTGATGGAGAACAGTCTTAGACTCCTCCCGGGCATGATGGAAGTGATGCCGGTGAGGAAGAAATTTCCAGGAACTGAAGGGATGATTATAGCATTTCTAAAAAGGACATTTTCCTGTGACTGTCAAAGTGCTGAACTGAGTTTCGTAATCCTAGATAAATAAATAGAAAGAAAGCTTTCTGCTGCTGTAGGCTGTGCTGAAGACTGCACATTTTCCTGCCAGGAATGAACTTTGCTACAGTAATTCAAGGCTTGTTTATCACTGTGCTGGATTACTTCAGACTCTTCTTCCTGGAGTTGTCAGCTGAGAGCATAGAGACATCAGATGTTAAAGACTGATGAAATTTCTAAGTAACATAAAGAAGAGTACAGTCTGTTATTTACATGTATCAGCAGCATACAGCATTGAAATATCTTCAAGGGCACGATCGTGCCCTCCAAATCTGGTAGGTGAGCACCTTTGAGATGAAGCCCCTGTGAGCCCCCATGGGAGGTCCCATGGGACAAAGAGCTGGACAGTATTTTAAAGCAAGGACTGAATTCTTTTAGTGGAGGTTCTTTGGCCTGAATATAGGAATGGGATTTGTTAGCTAGTGCACATAATGGGAATGCCCTTTTTTGCATAACATTTCCTCCAGTACAGTGACATCTCTTCCATCCATTACATTCCTCTGCAATCCACACACTTTTCAAAAATAATTGTGTTTCTATGAATATTTGTGCTTAGGTTTCAGTATGGTATTTGACATATGTTGTATTATGATGTTTTCCCTGTAAATTTGTATGTATGTATGTATGTATTTTCATGATACTTCAATAAAAACATCAAAATCGAAATTCAGAGCAAAACAAAAAAAAATGGGAAAGAACATATGGAAAGGGATAAAACCATTAACATCTTTATTATGAGTGTTGTTTGTTAAAATCAGCTTTGATTTAGCTTTATGAGGTAAATCCACTGGAGATTATTTTACAAAACTATAAAAAATTTTTGAAGCTGTCACATGTTTTTACAAGGATGTCTGATACTCCACAGACTGCATAAGACTATGAAGTAGTGGATTAGTATGAGGGGAAGATGGTTACTACCTGTGAGATACTTTCTTCCTGTTCCACTATATATTTACAGTGCTATGTAGCTAAACAACAGATGTGTTCTATTCTACATCACAACATATTCTTATGGATCTTTGCAATTCTTTTTGATAAAAAAAGTGTTTCTTTGTGTGTAAATAGCATGGCTACTTTAATAAATTGCTAGGGAGGAAAAAAACAGAGAAAAATAATTAAAGCTCAAATAAATATTTCTGTAGTTTTTAATTATATTTAACTTTTATTTCATGCTGGAAAGTATGAGGGTTACTAGAATCATGTTATGATTAAAGGTGAGCGTTTATTTCTCTTACTTATGGTAAGTAAAATCTGGAAAAAACAAGCTCAGGAATTCAGGAGTAGTCTTTTATAAAACTTTTGGCCATCAGGATTTCTGTCCTTGTCCCTTCTTCTACCAGTACACCACAGCCTGATGGTTCTGGTCACTACAGCCAGCATATGCCTGACGATGGTGACCATGATAAAACCCTTCAGACTTCTGCGCCTCCGTTATTACCTCCAGGCCTGAAAGGAGGTGAGGCTGCAGGCAACTGGGGTGACATCATTAGAATCTCACCAAAACTGGTTGTTAATGAACCACTTGATAAAGCAGAAGGAATTCTCTCTGCTGCTTGCACTGACAACAGAAGAGGGGCAAGGGAAAAGGTTTGGATGTAAAAATCCTCTCCCTTGCAGGAACAGGATGAATCGGCTGCAGTTTATTTTGTTAATCACAAATGCCTTCTGGTACAGGGGTAGGCAGGGCAGGCAGAGATTTTGCAGATGACATTTCTGTATTGATTGTATATAATAATGCAGTACATGCTTGGTTTGGGCTGCAAAATTTGCAGTGTGAACTATTTAAGTGCTGGCTCTTTGACAGTAGAGAATTGTGAGGCTAAAATAAACTTCAGTTCCGTTACCCTTGGTAGCTGATTTTTGCACCTGAAATCCCAGAGCTAGGAGTTCAGGAAGTTTGTGCTTACACATAGGTATGTGTTTACTTATGAAATCTATTTTTTATCCAAAACCCTAGCTAGCATCCATAGAAAACTTTCTACAGATTTCATACATCATTGACTCATCCAGCTTTTTGTTTTTCTGCTGTGCTTAAGAGTAGGTCACGCTTAGGACTGATGTGTAAGGCCAAAGGACTTTTCTTTTTCTATAGCCCCCAGGCTATTTTTTCACCAGCATAATTTCCCACCATTTCTGGATTTCACTTTCTTCTTTTTAGTCCCTCCCATCTTCATGCAAGGTTTTTTTGGCTGTTAATACCATCTTGTGCACATTCCTTTCCTGTCTCCTCCCTCCCATCCCTCGTTCAGACATTCCCTTTTCTTCCCGTTTCAGTTCCCAGTCTCTTTTCCACACCTTTGTTTGTTTTTCATTCATGCTACAACTGGGGAAATAATGTTCTCCACACCTAGGGAAGCAGATCTTCACTAATGATGGCGAAGTTTCACCATGTATATTCACACGCTGAAAATAACAGGGTTGAGTGTCACTGACCCTTTTTCTAGGGGGAGGATCTTTAAATTAAGAGGCACTCATTAATGTTCTTTGCAATGTAAAATGATTTAGCTTCAAATTACTCAGTATCAGAATATGAGTTAGGCAAAATACTTGTCGGTATTTGGACGGATTATGAAGCTTCACCTTATATCTCTTAATTGTTAGAATTTTCTTTGGATTTGTATGAACTGTCAAGCTTCGTAATTTGTGTGTATCTACCTCAGTAGTAAATTTCTGGCTGCCTCAACTTATTTTATTGCCCTTCATGGTGCTACATTAATGGTAAGCATAACAATACCAGTTGCATATATTTGTTTGAATGAATACTACCCGTTGTATGATCCTTATTTAA
Organism: Falco punctatus; assembly: GCF_963210335.1. NCBI lineage: Eukaryota > Metazoa > Chordata > Aves > Falconiformes > Falconidae > Falco > Falco punctatus. Next base: position 1,680,742 of record NC_137584.1, on the reverse strand, counting down.
ACCTCATTTTAGCATATTTCTGGAAGCTTTAAAAATGCAGAAAATGTTCCAAATTCTGATTAGAAGTGAACAACAGATTAGCAGAGTACTTTGGTGAAATAAGAAAATGGAATCCTTTACTGGAAAGAAAGAGAAATAACATCCATGCTGGTGTGTAGATGGTTAAAAGAAGTGGTGGTCTCTAAACATTAAGGGAAGATAAATAGTACAGAAGTATTATTTCTTATAAACTACCAGAGCCTATAATTTTTATATACCATAATCTTGACTGCAAGTCTTGAATGGTAATGAAATAATGATTGTAAGAATACTAATATAAAAAAAATAATAATAATTTGTGAAGTTTGTGTTGCCCCGTTGCACCCAGCAGCCCATGGGAAGTCAAAGGAAATTTTAAGAGAAGTTTATTAAAATCTACTGCAGTTGAAAAGACTGAGATCTACATTTCTGGTATCAGAGGCTGCTTCAAGTTCTTCCCTTATGGATACAGACCATGTTAGTTTTAAGGACTGCTGAATCCAGAAATAAAGTGTGAATTTGAGTGAACTTTCTTCACCTAAATTCAAATCTGCTTGAACTCAGTGACTTTGTGTATTTGATCTAGGTTTATTCGAGTTTGCATCAATGAAGGAGGAGAGTATAGATGAAGGGAGAAGAGACAGAAAATCCAATGCAGAAATATCAAGAAAAAAAGTTTGATATAGATGCCACATGTGAATTAAGTGTTTCTTTTTTAGTATCATCTGTGTTTTGCTGCATAGACTTCTTCCCTGGTGATAAATAAGTAAAAAAGTAAATCAAGTTGCTGTTATTGTTTTTAATATAATCACGCACAAAATGTTTTTACTTCATCAGCCACAGCCTTAGCAGACAGATAGATATTATGATTTATTTGTGCCCAGCTTTGCAATATATTCTTACAAAAGCAGATCATGGTATGCCAGAAGACAAGTGAAATGGAGTGATCTATGTTGCTCTCCTCTTACTGTCTGCTAGAAAGTCTGTCCATCCCTGATTTTAATCACGTCCTCTTAGTGGTCAAGCTAATTCACCCTGCTGGCCAGATAATCTAGTTCAGTGTCCACCACTGTTATTACAGACTGGAGGTCAAATCTTTTATCTGTTTTCTCCAAACTCAGTTGGACGCTGTTTCTTGCTGGGAGTCTTTGAAAGAAGGTGATAAATCTTATTGCTAATATCCCAGGAGGTACTAACATGTCTTCCTACAGGCATATCTTCAGGCTTTTTCCAGGCTCTGTGAACATAAATAAAAACTTGTGAAAATCCTGTGGTATGGTTTGTTTTATTTTTATATCTGTGATACAAGTATCTCCACCTATTCAAGACCGAATTGTGAATTGTCGACACAGTCTTCCGAGACTTTGTCTTCGTTTTTGGGTCCATAAACTGGGGTATCATCTAATCCCACTATCAATGTTATGACTACCTGTGTGTACAGGTAGCCTTTTGCAGCATAACCGTTTTACATTGCCTGTTATAGTCTGGATATGTGCCAGAACTCCCCAAAATACAGTGTGCATGGATCTGGGGAATGCTGCACTTTGGAGAACGCCTGTTTCCTAACAGTAATTCCTGGACAGTGAAAAGTAGTGATTTTCTACCTAAGATCTACAGAGATCAGTACTTGACTTCTGAGTTGGCTGCAAAAGGCAACTTGAAAGAAGTTTTTATGTTATACTGTGGTTTATGTGAAATTTGGCATTTATGGGTCAAAACCAATAAAGTCACTTGTGTACAACTGTAAAATGGCTTATACTTTGCTTTGTCTCTGAGCATTAATTTAAGACACAGGCTTGGCATTGCCTAGAGCCTTTGTGGACACCATGAAAAGCTGCTTCATTTTTTTCACTGTTATTGAGCTGGCAGCCCGATTAAATGTTGATTGTAAACTTCTTTCCCTCTCCCTGCTACTGCACTAAATGCATCCTGGTCAAATGAAAGTATATGATTTTATAATAGAGGTAAGTTTTTAACATAACATTACAATATATTTATATTGTAAATAGAATTTTATATAAAACTTAATATAAATTTATTATAATAAAAGGCATTGAAAGAGTAAATATATTTTAAAGGAATGGTTTCATTGTGAAATCATCATAGCATTAGAAACCTGAGGATCCCCATGCAGGTCACAGCTGGGCTAGCCTGCCCATATAATGCTTCTTGGACCGTGTAGACTAAGCAGCTTGGTTAGCGCTAATTCATTGCGTTTAACTGTAGTGGTTTTAACAATCCTCTTTTGCAATAACATGTTTGGAGGGGGAACATTTTTCTGACACTGGTTACCATGCAGTCAGCACTGAAGGTTATCCTAGTTGTCTCTGGTTTTTCTTGTCACAAGTGCTGTACCTCCTGTAAGTGTCTATAAATGTCTGTAGGTGTCACCTTCTCATTCTCCACACAGCTGCACCTCTTGCACTGGTTGAATTTTCCCTTTCCAGGGTCTCCTCTGTTTCCGCTACAAGAGGAGGATCAGTGCAAAAACTACATTCCACCATTCTTTCCACATTTGACAACTGACAATGAATGAGTCTTTTTCACACCCACCACAAGATCCTTGGAATATCTTTTGAAGAAGAAAGAAGCAAAGGACTAGGGTTGCTATCATAGTTCTTTTAGCTCAGACTCAGAGGTAGGCATGAAGTTTGGCTGTAATCCCTGAAATAAAGGAACTTTCTCAAGCTTTTACTTTTGGGAAAGGATTTGGTGTAAGGTAACATATACTTTCCAAAAATAAAAAGGTAGCCCATGTTCCATTTCTCCTCTGATGGGGAGCCAGCCTGCCTGGTGGACACAGGCAGCACAGGTCAGCTGTCACTGCTCTAGCTGCCTCATTTTTTAAACTAATTCCAGAAAGATTTTTTTTTGTTGTTTTGTTTTTTCTTGACTCTGTTCCATAATTGAAAAGTAAAAAACAAATTGTCTTTACGTCCTTCTTTTCGATAACACTTCAAAGGAGTCTGGTGTGCAGTGTGGAGAACACCTACTCTACTGTAGCCCAAGCAGCAATTAGCTCTAAGAAAGAACTGTAACCACGAAGTACACATTTTAGAACATGAAGGAATACAAATGGTTTTTTCTAAATTATTCTTTATTATGATGTAATTGCCTAAGTAATTTTGAATTTGCCTTAGCATAAGCTGAGAAACTTTGAATACACTGCTGTACTGTGCATTGATTTTCTTCTGTGAATTCGTGTTGAGACAAATATTAAAACATATTTAATCCAAATACACATTTATTCAACGTATGTGTTCATATAAATACTGAAAAACCTTTATATAACAGACTGAAAAGAACTTGGAAGGATGCTTTGTGGAATATGTTCTTTTTTTCTCCACTAATCAAATGTTTTTGCATTATGTGAATTTGCTTTTTTTTTTAAAAAAAAAATGAAGTCGGCATTGGTATGTTATGACTTTTAAAGGTGGCTATTGACAACGGAAACACAGGATGAAGCGTAATTCAAACCTTAGGTACATTTTTTGGGGTAACCTTTGGTACATTTTACTGTGAGGGTGGTGAGACACTGGAACAGGTTACCCAGAGAAGCTGTGGATGCCCCATCCCTGGAGGTGTTCAGGGCCCAGTTGGATGGGGCTTTGAGCAACCTGGTCTAGTGGGAGGTGTCCCTGCCCCTGTCAGGGGGTTTGGAACTAGATGATCTTTAAGGTCCCTTCCAACCCAAACCATTCTATGATTTTATGACTTTACTGAGTTACTTTATGGCTTTAAATGCAGTGGCAGTGAGAAAGGAGAGATGTCCCAGCTCTGTTGCAGACAGATGTTGTGACCTTCGTCAAACTGCTTAAACTCTCTGAGTGAAATCCACCCCCACTAAAATCAAGAGGAATTTTGTCGTTTATTTGAATGGGACAAAGATATCACATTTGAATTCTGAATTGTTAATAAGAACAGGATAACATGTATCTAACTCTCACAGCTCTTGCGAAGCTAATTAATCAGCAGAGTACTTTGGGATTCTCAGAAGTATAATAGAAGCTGCAAGTACTATTATTTATTTGTCATGTAATTGGAAACCAGCAAGGTAAAAAGTCATTGATAAAAATCCATATTACAAGGTCATTTCTTTCAATGTTGCAAATCTCTTCTTCAATCAAGAGCTTTGTAACTGATGAAAAGTACAGCCTAATCATAACATTATCAAGTCAATTTAATTGGTGCTCTGGCAGCACATGAGATCATAATGAAGTCATTTTTGCTAGTTACAGGCTTAAAAATACTTTTATAGCACCTTTCATCCTAGTGGAAACCTTTAAAGGCCTCACAGACAGGATTAAGATTTTCTGCCTTTTATACAGCTGCCTTTGTATGGCAGATACCGGCTGTTTTAATCATGTCTAAAAAAAATCACTAGTAAGCATGATATTACTGTGTTTATACTTATCCTTTACACCTATTACATAGTTTTCACCTTTAAAATTAATGTTCAGATATGTCAAGGTACAGAGGTAGCACTTTTGGATTAGAAGGGTTCTGATGTTCTAACTAACGCTGGTAGTTGCCGCTGTTGCTGAACTACGGTTTTTAGCTACACTCTGTGTCTGTGGAAATCCCCGTCTTGCCAACAGAAATGCCTGCATGTCTTTGCACAATAGTCTGTTTCACTTTGGCAGAAACTTAAAGCTCCAAAACTAAGATGGGATTTCTGGCATCCCAGCTGAAGGTTTGGAGTAAGAGCGGTTAGTTTTTATCAGCACACCTTGTTACGTTGAGTGAATTGCTTAATTTACCAAGGTGTGAGCTTCCGTATTGCAACAGATGGAAGTAATGTCATTTATCTTTTCTTTGCCCTGGCTCTTCCATGGCTGGAGTGCCTGAGACCTGGTATGCCAGTGTCAGGGTCCTCCTGCTTCTTGCACCTGCTGTTACTCCGCTCCTGGCCCACATGGCCGCAGGTCCCTGTGGTGAGCTCCTGCCACCGCCAGCTGCATCACCTGCCACAGCTTGTGGCCAGTGAAGAGCAGGCTGTGACTTCCAGTTCTTTCTTGTCATTTCCTCCTCCAGCAGGCACCCACTTAAAAGCCAGTTTAAAATGCAGCCTTCAGAATTAGCAGAAAATGCAAACTGGCCAAAGGGCTGCATATATTGGCTCAAGAAGTGATGGTGTTCGTAAGGAAGAGAGTTTAAAATTGGCACCTTTTTCTTCTAGTTTCTCGTCTCCATCTTCCTCCCTCCCTCCTCTGTGGACTCCTTTCCATCTTTATCATCGCCCAGCCTCCATAGCATGTGCCTGAAGGCGGCTCATGTACTGGCAAGCTGAAGTTTCTTTTCCACTTTAATGGGAAGGGGGGAACTCTAGCCTCCTCCTTCAGCCAGGCTGTGGCACTAGGCAAGGCTGCTTTCCAGTGCAGTTTGTATGGAGAAAGGTGAGAAAGAGCAAACTGGCAAAGGAGACAAGCTCCTGTGTGTGTTTCACAGGTGCTTATGGGAGTTTTATCTTTAATAGGCAAAACTTCATATGTAAAGAGGGAAAAATGCTACACGAGCTGTGACAGGTAAGGCCAAGGACTGAGATAGGAAGTAAAATAATGAAAGACAGACAATATTTTCTTCTTTTTTCACTTGTTTAGCACCACAGCCACATTCTTACCCATACTGAAGTCCATTACACCACACTGGCAGTGTCAAGGGATGCTAAAGTGAGTGTTAAATGTACCTTTCCAGGAGCAGTGGTTTAAAGTATCCTTTCCTTAC